>NC_091119.1:136136960-136141960 GCF_040183065.1 Periplaneta americana
GAAAAGTTTGAAATATTTTTAATTTTGAACATTCTGAACTTTTTTATTTCTTGAAAATATTTGAAAATTTTTGAATTTAGTATTTTTTTGAATTTGGAAATTTTTGAAAATTTTTTGAATTCTGATATGTTTTTCCAAAATTTTTAAATTTTTTTTGATTTGTGAAAATGTTTTGGGATATTTGAACAATTTTCAAAAATTTTCTGAATTTTGAAAGGGTTGAAATTTTTTTGGATTTTGAAAAAATTAAAAATTTTTCTAAAATTGAAAATTGTTTGGTTTTTTAAAAGTTTTCAAACTTGTAGCAATTTTCAAAAATTTAGGTTCGGGAGGATAGATTGGAAAAATGTGATAGGATAGATTGCATAGAACAGATAGAATAGATTGAATAGATTAGATGGCTAAGTTTGGATAGATTAGTTAACTTAGATTGGTTATAATAGATTGTAAGATACATGGATGGATGGATGGATGGATGGATGGATGGATGGATAGATAGATAGATAGATAGATAGATAGATAGATAGATAGATAGATAGATAGATAGATAGATAGATAGATAGATAGATAGATAGATAGATAGATAGATAGATAGATAGATAGATAGATAGATAGATAGATAGATAGATAGATAGATAGATAGATAGATAGATAGATAGATAGATAGATAGATAGATAGATAGATAGATAGATAGATAGATAGATAGATAGATAGATAGATAGATAGATAGTTAGATAGATGGATGGATGGATGGATGGATGGATGGATGGATGGATGGATGGATGGATGGATGGATGGATGGATGGATGTAGGGATGGATGGATGGATGGATGGATAGGCAGACAGACAGATAGAATAAGGTAGATATGTAAATGGAATAGGATAAGATTGAAAGAAGAGGATAGACAGAGAGTTTAGGATAGCTAGAATAGAATGGATAGTATAACAAAGATAGATAGATGGATAGATAGATAGACAGACAGACAGACAGTGAGTCAGATAGACAGACAGACAGATAGATAGGTAGATATGCATGGAGAGTTGGATGATTAGATAGAATAAGCTATCTAAACTCTTCAAGCTATAATTTCTATTCTATTCAATCTATCCTGTCAGCTTTTTTTTTTCCAAACTTTCCTCTATAATATAAGATTTTCAAAATTTTTCGAAAGCAGAAGATTTTCAAAATTTTAAAAAATTTTCAGAATTTTACAAAATTCAAACAATTTTCAAATTTCAAAAATTTCCAAATTAAAAAAAAATAGAAAAATTTCAAAATTTATAGTAATTTTCAAAATTATTGAGATTTCTAAAAATTTTGAAAATCTTACAAAAATTACAAAAATTTTTCAAAATTCAATAACATTTCAAAATTTTCAAAATTCCAAAAATTTGCAAAATTTCCTAATTTTAAATATATAATACTTTTCTAAAATTTTCAAATACCTCTGAAATTAAAAAAAAATCAAATAACAAATTTAAAAAAAGAATTAAAAATTTTCAAAATTTTTTCAATTAAAAAAAATTTTAAAAATTTCGAACTTCTAAATATTTGAAATTTTAAAAAATTTTGGAATTTTTATTTTATCAAAATTTTGAAATTTTGAAAATTTTTGAAAAATTACATATTTTCTTTTAATTTTGAAAATTCAGAGAATTTTTCCAAATTTTGAAATTTTTTTCAATTTCTGAAATTTTTGAAAATTTTGAAATCATTTTTAATTTTAAAAATTTTGAAATTTTTTGGAATTTTTGGAAAATCTGAAAAGTTTGAAAAATTTTTAATTTTGAGAATTTTGAACTTTTTTTGATTTGTGAAAATATTTGAAAATTTTTTAATTTAGAATTTTTTTGAATTTGGAAATTTTTGAAAATTTTTGGAGTTCTGATATCTTTTGCAAAAATTTTTAAATTTTTTTGATCTGTGAAAATTTTTTGGGAAATTTGAACAATTTTCAAAAATTTTCGGAATTTTGAAAAGGTTGAAATTTTTTTGGATTTTGAAAAAATTAAAAATTTTTCTAAAATTGAAAATTGTTTGGTTTTTTAAAAGTTTTCAAACTTGTAGCAATTTTCAAAAATTTAGGTTCGGGAGGATAGATTGGAAAAATGAGATAGGATAGATTGCATAGAACAGATAGAATAGATTGAATAGATTAGATGGCTAAGTTTGGATAGATTAGTTAACTTAGATTGGTTATAATAGATTGTAAGATACATGGATGGATGGATGTATGGATGGATGGATGGATGGATGGATAGATAGATAGATAGATAGATAGATAGATAGATAGATAGATAGATAGATAGATAGATAGACAGACAGACAGACAGACAGACAGACAGACAGACAGACAGACAGACAGACAGACAGACAGACAGACAGACAGACAGACAGACAGACAGACAGACAGACAGACAGACAGACAGACAGACAGACAGACAGACAGACAGACAGACAGACAGACAGACAGACAGACAGACAGACAGACAGACAGACAGACAGACAGATAGATAGATGGATGGATGGATGAATGGATGGATGTAGGGATGGATGGATGGATGGATAGGCAGACAGACAGATAGTATAATGTAGATAGATAAATGGAATAGGATAAGATTGAAAGAAGAGGATAGACAGAGAGTTTAGGATAGATAGAATAGGATAGATAGATAGAATAGAATGGATAGTATAACAAAGATAGATAGATGGATAGATAGATAGACAGACAGACAGACAGTGAGTCAGATAGACAGACAGACAGATAGATAGGTAGAAATGCATGGAGACTTGGATGATTAGATAGAATAAGCTATCTAAACTGTTCAAGCTATAATTTCTATTCTATTCTGTCTATCCTGTCAGCTTTTTTTCTTTCAAAAATTTTCAGAATTTTACAAAATTCAAACAATTTTCAAATTTCAAAAATTTCTAAATTAAAAAAAATAGAAAAATTTAAAAATTTATAATAATTTTCAAAATTATTGAGAATTCTAAAAATATTAAAAATCATTCAAAAATTCCAAAAATTTTTCAAAATTGAATTTAATTTTAAAAATTTTCAAAATTCCAAAAATTTGCAAAATTTCCAAATTTGAAATATATCATACTTTCCTAAAATTTTCAAATATCTCTAAAATTAAAAAAAATCAAACATCAAATTTAAAAAAAGAATTGAAAATTTTCAAAATTTTTTCAATTCAAAAAAATTTTAAAAATTTCGAACTTCTAAATATTTGAAATTTTCAAAAATTTTGAATTTATTTTATTTTATCAACATTTCCAAATTTTGAAATTTTTTTAAAATTAAATATTTCATTTTAATTTTGAAAATCAGAGAATTTTTTTAAATTTGAATTTTTTTTCAATTTCGGAAAATTTTGAAAATTTTGAAATTATTTTACATCTTAAAAATTTTGAAATTTTTTTAAATTGTCAAAACTTTTGAAATTTTTTTGAATTTTGGAAAATTTTGAAAAATTTTGAAATCTTTTTTCGCTTTTTAAAAATTCTGAAAATTTTTGGAATTTTTGGAAAATTAGAAAAGTTTGAAATATTTTTAATTTTGAACATTTTGAACTTTTTTATTTCTTGAAAATATTTGAAAATTTTTGAATTTAGTATTTGTTTGAATTTGGAAACATTTGAAATTTTTTTGAATTGTGATATTTTTTTTCCAAAATTTTTAAATTTTTTTGATTTGTGAAAATGTTTTGGAATGTTTGAACAATTTTCAAAAATTTTCTGAATTTTGAAAAGGTTGAAATTTTTTTGGATTTTTAAAAAATTGAAAATTTTTCTAAAATTGAAAATTGTTTGATTTTTTAAAACTTTCAAACTTGTAGCAATTTTCAAAAATTTAGGTTCGGGAGGATAGATTAGAAAAATGAGATAGGATAGATTGCATAGAACAGATAGAATAGATTGAATAGATTAGATGGCTAAGTTTGGATAGATTAGTTATCTTAGATTAGATATAATAGATTGTAAGATACATGGATGGATGGATGGATGGATGGCTGGATGGATGGATGGATGGATGGATAGATGGAGGGAGGGAGGGAGGGATGGATGGATGGATGGATGGATGGATAGGCAGACAGACAGATAGAATAAGGTAGATAGATAAATGGAATAGGATAAGGTTGAAAGAAGAGGATAGACAGAGAGTTTAGGATAGATAGATAGAATAGAATGGATATTATAACAAAGATAGATAGATGGATAGATAGATAGACAGACAGACATATAGATAGATACATAGATAGATAGATAGACAGACAGACAGACAGTGAGTCAGATAGACAGACAGACAGACAGATAGATAGGTAGAAATGCATGGAGAGTTGGATGATTTGATAGAATAAGCTATCTAAACTGTTAAAGCTATAATTTCTATTCTATTTAATCTATCCTGTCAGCTTTTTTTTTTTTCCAAGCTATCCTCTATAATATAAGATTTTCAAAATTTTTCGAAAGAAGAAGAGTTTTTAAAATTTTCAAAAATTTTCTGAATTTACAAAATTCAAACAATTTTCAAATTTCAAAAATTTTCAAATTAAAAAAAATAGAAAAATGTGAAAATTTATAATAATTTTCAAAATTATTGAGAATTCTAAAAATTTTAAAAATCATTCAAAAATTGCAAAAATTTTTCAAAATTCAATTTAATTTTAAAAATTTTCAAAATTTCAAAAATTTGCAAAATTTCCAAATTTGAAATATATCATACTTTTCTAAAATTTTCAAATACCTCTAAAATTAAAAAAAATTCAAACACCAAATTTAAAAAAAGAATTAAAAATTTTCAAAATTTTTCAATTCTAAAAAATTTAAAAAATTTCGAACTTCTAAATATTTGAAATTTTCAAAAGTTTTGGAATTTCTTTTATTTTATCAACATTTTGAAATTTTGAAATTTTTTTAAAAATTAAATATTTCATTTTAATTTTGAAAAATCAGAGAATTTTTTTAAATTTTGAATTTTTTTTCAATTTC